>NC_084754.1:17908495-17948495 GCF_033978785.1 Entelurus aequoreus | reverse complement strand
TCATATGTGGCTCTAATAATGAAACTTATTAGACTCCATGCTCCAAATCTCGTTCCACATTATTTTTCTCCTCTCCACGCCCTCCCACTTCATCCAGCTGCCTTGCTGGGCTTGGAAGACTGAGAGTTGCCTTTTGCCACGTGTGTGCTGTTGCTTCTAAACCAAGGCCCCCTCTGCCCCACTATATCCCGGTGTCTGAGGGTAGTCTTTACCACTGCAACTGCTGCAGATGGATTCCATTTCCTCCCTGCCGATAGGGTTGGAGCAGCACTTCTGACGAATGGGTCCCGGGATTCTGTGAAAGTCATTTTTAGCCTTGATTTGGCACATTTGTACTCCTCCACCACGCTTGACATCGGTAGGGAGAAGGCTCCGTTGCCATACAGGCCTACGCTGCTAAGACATCTCATCTCAGCAGTCCAAGCCATTTCCTCACTTGTGCATTCACCAGCCTCTCCAGCCGATTGGCATAGGATAGAGTGACCTCATAGATGGAAATTGACCACATGAGACGGGGCAGCAGTCCAAACTAAAGCACCACAGCTTCAGCTTCCCAGGGAGGCAGTGTTGGTAGATCACACGCAACACGCCCACTCATAATACACACTGTTATATATTACACACTCTGTTTAGCGCGAGGTATTTGGAGCTTAGTAAATCAGGCCCAAAGTGTATCATTATTATTTAAATTGACTCATGGAACACGTTTAGTGTTGTACAGTATGTGTGTCAGTGCCTATAATTACTGTATATACCAAAAGATATATAGTAGTAAGTGAGGTCTACATATTTGCTGATTTGGTGTGTGGGTTGGAATCACCCCTCTGGCCTATTCGGTTTAAAATAGCATTTATTTTCTGTGCTTCCTTGGCTCGTATTCAGGTTTTCTGATATCCACCCCTCCCATTCATGATGAAACACAGCAATAAAATAAGAAAGTCACTTTCCCTTATTCTCTTGCATATACTGTATCCGTCACTGCAAGCATGTCCATATTGTCCAACTTGAATGCTTAATGTGGTGGGTGTGAAGTTAAACAGACCTGCAAATTATTAACAAATGAAAGTTAATATGACATGTGTTTTCCCATGTCCTCTACAATGAACCTGCCTGTGGTAATTATTATTTGTTGTGAATCCAGCTCATCGCTTTGCATCCCCAAATACATGTGACGCTGAAGCTCCATCCTATTGTTTGGCTGCCTCTCCCACGCACAAATTTCTCTTCACGAGCTTGCCCTTCATATGACTTTTAAGTTAATTAGCAGCACAAACACTGGGTCAGATAAATCCTGCCAACAGCATAGGTGGTATTGAGGATGCAGATGAGACAGGAGGTGAATGAAGGATCTCACAGCAATCACTGGGTTTCTTTAGTCTGCTCTCCCAAGAAAAATCAGTCAATGGTAAATGTGTTTGGGAACTAAGATACAGTCAGTGAAAGCATGTAAAACTTGGTATCTAAAAACAGTTTGTTTTTGTCTCTCTTATGCTCAGTTTCCTCCCTTGACTCGGATAAGCATGATATACCGTGCCTAATGAGCTTTGGGTGGTTAAGGCTGTTCTGCCCAGGTAAACAAACAAACAGAGTACCTATATGCAAATATTGGACAGAAGCCCGGTTTTCTTCCTTATTCTACGGATTACTTTTTATGCTGAAGACAGGCGCTCCAAATCCCTTTGGATGCTGTCATTATCCCTCCTGCTTTGCCAAATATAATTGCCACTACTTGAAATAACTAAAACTCTTGTCCACTTCATTGTTGTTTACTGAAATATTTTCCCCCTGCATTTGACATGCTACTATTTCAATATACAGTATGAAACATCTACTCCCTTGTCATTCAGTAGTATACTGTATGTTAAAGTGAAACAGGGGGCCTGTTGGCTGACTCGGTTTAAAATGTCTACCATGCCAATTAGAAAGTGTTTTTTTTTTACTTACTTGTACTGTACTGAACTTTTAGAACTCAAAGTTAAAGTTAAACTGAGTCAACTTTCTCAGACCCAAGAAAATGTAATACATTTTGGTCATGGACAAATACCATGTTCTTTTCTTTCTTTTTTTCTTTTCTTTTTTTTTAGTTTATTTCGAACATGAACACACTTACAGTATAATACATCACACAATTTCACATAATTTCTTTTTACATCCTGTCCGAAAAGGAGTAGGAAGAAGCAAAGCTTATTTAATCCTACCCCTTTCCCACTTCAGAGTGTTTACAAATACATACGTTCATTTACTGTCTTCTTTTTGTAACACAATTACATCAGTGAATGATTAATACAGCAGTTCTTGTAATAGATAATTAAGTCAGTCATGATAAACATACTGAGATGAAGAATATCCCATTTTTAATAAGGTTGAAGGTATTTCTCATAATTATTCTTCTTTGTACTTTGTAAGCACTATTAATTTGAACAGTGAACGTTTGAAAGTTCTCACATTACAATTATTATTAATTCCTGGTATTCAGTTGTTTTCCTGTCCAGCGCCCCTAATTATGTTGCCACTGCTTCCCTGTCTGAGTGCTGGCACCCTTATCTTTTCCTGTTTGACAATCAAGACACACCTGTTCCTGGTTGCCAATTAGAATGCCGTTAATGCCGGCATTGTCCTCTGAACGAGGTTGAGTCATTGTGCTTTTAACCTCCATGCAGCATAGCTTTCCCTATGCTTAATGTGTGTATTTTGCCTTTTTGTGCACGTCCCTGTTGCACTAGTTTTGGTTATAAAACACTTTTTACTTGCACTATGCCTACCGTCTCTGCATCCCGGGGTCCAGACAAACACTAGCCCGTAACATACCAATACCAATCACAAAGCCAACTTTCTGTCAAAATCTAAATGTTATTTTGAATTTCTAATGTTACCTTTTGAGACATTGTATTACCAACCTCACGTCTCGCCCAAAGTCAGCTGGACGGATGGCATTTACAACTGACTTACATTTAATTATGCAATCACATGTCATGTGTCATTATACAGCTAAGTTTATTATCAAATGTATTAATACAAGGTGGTTTATTTCCCAATGTTTGTCCTTAAATCTATCACACTTCCATTCTCAGCCATGAAAGATCAGTTTGTCTGAGTTAGGTCAAGAGGACATCTGGCATTTATAAATCCTGACCTAAAAGATAAAACATTTTCCATCTAGTTCTCTATCTGATGTTTTGCCCTGCCATTGTTGCAGTGTTATGCTACTATATATGGCTTCCCCTGTCATACTGGCATGACAGGTCTACATTGGCTATTTAATTGGTCTCCAAAACCCAGCAGCAGTTTGATGCTTTGCAAGGGTTAATTACTGACCTCTGACATCCGTTTCACTCGCCCCAAAAGGATCTGATTTTTAATGTCAGAAGTCGGCATCTCAAAAATAAATAACTAAGTATACTTGCAGACGTCACAAGCAAATTATCCTCCTGCACATTTGAAAAGACGTGGCACTGCTAGAGTATGTCTGACAACTTGCTAACTGCTTTTACGTTAAATCAAAGATTGGCAAGTGACTGGTTGTATCTGTTCACTGTACTATTATGCTGTTTTGGGTTCATTTACCAATTGGAGCAGATCAAAATACAATTGAAATGATTTCTCAACATGAACCATACCAAAGATTGAGCAGAAGCGTGCCAAGACCACATTTTCAAGATAGCCAAGGATTGCTTCGGTTGGTCCGCATCCATGTTTGGTTACTAAGGGCTCGAATTTAACCACGGCAACTGCGACAAATGCCGCGACCGCCCTCTCATTTGCCATAATGCCCTAAAAATTTACCAAGATTTGCAGCAACAACATGCTGTGACCGCCCTTGCCTGTTTACTGCATAATGGACTAGGGATGAAATGGTCGAAAATTCCAGACGGTTTCCAGACGGTTCGTAATACCGTCTGCTTTTATAATTGCTGAAACCCTGTCATCTATTAATGCATTTTAGGCAACACGAAGTCAGGCGCATGAGCATTAGTGTCATTTGGCTTGATAACTATAGCAGACAAACAACTCCGGAAACATTCCCTCGAAGCAAAAGGAATTTAGCGTTAAATGGACTACTAGTGATCTTTAGTAGAGAAAGTCAAGAAGAAATGCCGTCCTCCATGGCCATGATCAATTCTAATGATTATGTTGATGAACACACGTATACAAGTGAATGAAGAGCATACTTGGTCAACAGCAATACATGTCACACTAAGGATAGCCGTATAAACAACGCCAACACTGTCATAAACCTGTGCCATATAGTGAAACCATACTAAACAACAATGACAAACACATTTGCCTTTGTGCCCTTGTAACTTGCCTTGGTGCCCTAAAATATGAACCCTCCTTTAAGGCAACACTTGCCTTGACCTTAAAAACTTAAAATTCGAGGCCTGGTTACTGTGTTACCACCTGACCAAATGAACTCCAACAACCAGGAGAACTAACCATCCATCCATCCATCCATTTTTCTACCGCTTGTCCCTTTCTCACTGCTTTCTAACCAGAGTTCAAATAAAACAATGCATTGAGATAGTGGTGTGGTGAAACTTTGCACCTAATTTATGTCAATCCAACCTAAATGTTTTTTTGTGATGAAATGTTACTTATCTCAATTTACAAACTAATGGACGTTTTTACTTCTTGTCCCCCCCCCCCTATTCTCTCAGCAAAAGTCAAATCAAAGTGCGGCCCAACATTCTTTGCCTGTGCGAATGGGGTCCACTGCATCATTGGACGCTTCCGATGTAATGGTTTCAGTGACTGTCCTGATGGGAGCGATGAGGAAAACTGCAGTAAGTCTCATACAACACTAGCGGGGATGGCGAACTACCACGTTACTAAAAATACTTCAGCTTGTATAGTTTAAAATTAACTGTAAATTACATATCTCACATACTGTATGTTTGTGGGGTTTCGATGCTAATCAACATTATGCTGTGTGACAAAATAAATTATTATAATAATAGATAATAATTTGGGGGCGGCATGGCTCAACCGGTAGAAACTTGATGGTTCCTGGCTCAAATCTATCTTCCACCATCCTAGTCACTGCCGTAGTGTCCTTGGGCAAGACACTTCACCCATCTTGCTCCCGGTGTCACACACACTGGTGTAAATGAACAGTAACTTAAATGTAGATAATTGGTTTCTCAATGTACAGCGCTTTGAGTCGCTACAGAAAAAGCACTGTATACTGTAAATTTACTTGAATATAAGGTTGAAAGGAGCAAATAAGTGCACCTTATTACAGGTAGCAATTAATTAAATGGTTTTCATGACAAAACATGCACGCCGTTAGAAATTAATGGTTCAGCCTGAGCCATTACATATATGAAAAGAAACAGACGGAACTGGAATCTTTGCATGTTTGATGTTTTTTTGTTTTTTTTTCAAAGTACCTGTATAGTTCAATAACAAGTTGACTTTATATGCTTAATTGTGTTTCATTGTATCCATTGAACAATATCCAATTGTATTTACAATTTGCAAAGTATGTGAACATACCGTCTAAACATCACAAAATGCCCCAAATTCAGTCAGCCATTTTGAATATTCCACTCCGAACGTCTTTAGTAATTTCTGTAGATTGACGTCACTGGAGTAACACTTCTGTACTCTGACCATAATACCAGATCAGTCATACTGGAAATATGCAAAAATTAGAGAGAGATGTACTGTCTATCATTCACAATCCTTATATAAGACATGAACACATATGTTTTTCCTTTTTTTATGCATTCTAAGTCGTAAAAAGATTAAATACATAAAATGCTCGCTAACAATGTAGTCAATGGAAGCTCTTTATTTCAAAACCCTTTAAATAACCATCCAAAACTTGCCAACAATACTCTATATACATATCGTGACTTCAACATTAACCAAATATTAACCAAAAATGTACTTAAGCAAATGTAAGGGAGTAAATGTAGCGTGTTACTACCCACCTCTGTTCACAGCAGAACAAATAACCAGAAAAGTCAATCCAAATTCTGCTACGTTTCCTTTGACGTGTTTGCAAATGTCACATCGTTATTACTCAGTGTGCTAATATAGGCCATTTTAAAGCATCTATAGCAGCGATGTCAATATGTAATTCATAAAATGACATTAATTAACCTTGCCTATTGAATGTCCCTCAATCTCTGCTCGGATTTACAGCTGGCAACCCCTTGGTGTGCTCTGAGACGCGCTTCAAGTGTCGAAATGGGCGCTGTGTAGACCGCAGCTTCTTGTGTAACGGCCAGGACAACTGTCAGGATAACAGTGATGAGGAGCTCTGCTTAAGTACAGCAGGTAAGAAAATCTCATTAATTGAATAACAAGTCTAAAAAAAATGGTCTCATATGTATATACAATGTCTATTTTACAACACAGCTTGTTTTCTCTTAAGTTTGCATAAAGTAGGTAGGTATACCAAAAGTAAGTTTATCCAGACACTTCTGGGAAATGAGGAATATACACATAGTAACATAGTTTTTGTTTCATTCTCTGAACCTTAAAGAACTTGAAACAAGCTATAAATATTGAAAATTGTACTACTAGACACAGAAGATTCAAAGGAAAGTTGAGGCTTACAATATCAATATTTTGCTCAGCTTGAATTAACAAGACAGATATTTTGGCTCTGTATGTTCCATTTTTTGTTGTTTCAGAGACACGACTTGAGTTAATGTATTATGCATTGTGTGTCAGATTGACTTCATGCAAAACATCTATGAATGTATTGCTCTTTTGAAGAGAATTATGTAGTATGTCACTACGCCGTGAAAAACAAATCTAATAATTTGCCAACATTTTTTTTTTTTTTTACCATCAATAGTGTTTGTATAGTGAGTGAGAAGCCTTTTAGCATACAACGGTATTCTTTGGCAGGCACAACTGGCAGCCTCTTGTCAATATGGCTCAAGATCAGTGGCGATGGTTCTAAGACTGCAAGGGAAGCTCAACTTCCCCTAAAATGTCATAAAAGTGGTCAAATATGTACTTCTGTGTTTAGATTTCATTGACTAATTATGCGCTGGACTGTGTTCAACATTTGTTCATAATTAGCTACTGTCGCTACAGCTGACAACTTTCTCCATTGTGGTAATGTCACTCATTTGTTGTGGTAATGTCACAGCTGCCACCTTACCGTGGTAGAGGAGTTTGCGTGTCCCAATGATCCTAGGAGCTATGTTGTCCGGGGGCTTTATGCCCCCTGGTAGGGTCTCACAAGACAAACTGGTCCTAGGTGAGGGATCAGACAAAGAGCAGCTCGAAGACCTCCATGAAGAATAAAAACAAAGGACCCAGATTTCCCTCACCCGGATGCGGGTCACCGGGGCCCACCTCTGGAGGTGGGGCCCGATGGCGAGCGCCTGGTGGCCGGACCTTCCCCCATGGGCACAGCCCGAAGAGGCATCGTGGGTTCCCCCTCCAATGGGCTCACCACCCATAGCAGGGGCCATAGAGGTCAGGTGCAATGTGAGCTGGGCGGCAGCCGAAGGCAGGGCACTTGGCGGTCCGATCCTCGGCTACAGAAGCTAGCTTTTGGGACGTGGAACGTCACCTCGCTGGGGGGGAAGGAGCCTGAGCTAGTGCGTGAGGCGGAAAAGTTCCGGCTAGATATAGTCGGACTCACTTCTACGCACAGCAAGGGCTCTGGAACCAGTTCTCTCGAGAGGGGCTGGACTCTCTTCCACTCTGGCGTTGCCAGCAGTGAGAGGTGACGGGCTGGGGTGGCAATTATTGTTGCCCCCCGGCTCAGAGCCTGCACGTTGGAGTTCAACCCAGTGGACGAGAGGGTAGCTTCCCTCCGCCTTCGGGTGGGGGGGGATGGGTCCTGACTGTGGTTTGCGCTTACGAGTGTGTTCTAACTATCGTGGGATCACACTCCTCAGCCTTCCCGGTAAGGTCTATTCAGGTGTACTGGAGAGGAGGCTACGCCGGATAGTCGAACCTCGGATTCAGGAGGAACTGTGTAGTTTTCGTCCTGGTCGTGGAACTGTGGACCAGCTCTATACTCTCGGCAGGATCTTTGAGGGTGTATGGGAGTTTGCCCAACCAGTCTACATGTGCTTTGTGGACTTGGAGAAGGCATTCGACCGTGTTCCTCGGGAAGTCCTGTGGGGAGTGCTTAGAGAGTATGGGGTATCGGACTGTCTGATTGTGGCGGTCCGCTCCCTGTATGATCAGTGTCAGAGCTTGGTCCGCATTGCCGGCAGTAAGTTGGACAAGTTTCCAGTGAGGGTTGGACTCCGCCAAGGCTGCCCTTTGTCACCGATTGTGTTCATAACTTTAAAGGACAGAATTTCTAGGCGCAGTCAAGGCGTTGAGGGGATCTGGTTTGGTGGCTGCAGGATTAGGTCTCTGCTTTTTGCAGATGATGTGGTCCTGATGGCTTCATCTGGCCAGGATATTCAGCTCTCACTGGATCGGTTCGCAGCTGAGTGTGAAGCGACTTGGATAAGAATCAGCACCTTCAAGTCCAAGACCATGGTTCTCGCCCGGAAAAGGGTGGAGTGCCATCTCCGGGTTGCGGAGGAGACCCTGCCCCAAGTGGAGGAGTTCAAGTACCTCGGAGTCTGGTTCACGAGTGAGGGAAGAGTGGATCGTGAGATCGACAGGCGAATCGGTGAGGCGTCTTCAGTAATGCGGACGCTGTATCGATCAGTTGTGGTGGAGTAGGAGCTGAGCCGGAAGGCAAAGCTCTCAATTTACCGGTCGATCTACATTCCCATCCTCACCTATGGTCATGAGCTTTGGGATATGACCGAAAGGACAAGATCACGGGTACAAGTGGCCGAAATTAGTTTCCTTTAGGGTGGCGGGGCTCTCCCTTAGAGATAGGGTGAGAAGCTCTGCCATCCGGGGGGAGCTCAAAGTAAAGTCGCTGCTCCTCCACATCGAGAGGAGCCAGATGAGGTGGTTCGGGCATCTGGTCAGGATGCCACCCGAACGCCTCCCTAGGGAGGTGTTTAGGGCACGTCCGACCGGTAGGAGGCCACGGGGAAGACCCAGGACACGTTGGGAAGACTGTCTCCCGGCTGGCCTGGGAACGCCTCGGGATCTCCCGGGAAGAGCTGGATGAAGTGGCTGGGGAGAGGGAAGTCTGGGCTCCCCTGCTTAGGCTGCTTCCCCCGCGACCCGACCTCGGATAAGCGGAACAAGATGGATGGATGCATGTCACAGTGCAATAAACAGTGTTGAAGTTGAGTGTCCATTGACTTCAGTGGGGGAGCATAGAGTGGGTTGTTCCAATGCAGCCAAACTAGACAGTCATTGGTTAAATGCTTGGCTTTGTTTGGCCCATTGGAAGCTGAGCATCTCTGGACAGTATGCAAAGTGGACTTGGACTCAGCTGGCTTTGACGCTGAGCTTCCATTTGATGATTGGATGATCTGTCTGAGGCCGAATCCCTTTTTGATTGACAGCAAAATGAGCGAATCAGCTGTCTTGGAAAATGAACCACCGCCAGAGCATTTTTAAAGTTCCACACTGTTGTTACGAGGTAATATGGACAATTCTACAATTCTAAGTTAAGTTTTCATGTAGAATCTAGCATCTGTACCGTATTTTTCGGACTATAAGTCGCAGTTTTTTTATAGTTTGGCCGGGGGTGCGACTTATACTCAGGAGCGACTTATGTGTGAAATTATTAATACATTACCGTAAAATATCAAATAATATTATTTAGCTCATTCACGTAAGAGACTAGACGTATAAGATTTCATCGGATTTAGCGATTAGGAGTGACAGATTGTTTGGTAAACGTATAGCATATTCTATATGTTATAGTTATTTGAATGACTCTTACCATAATATGTTACGTTACCATACCAGGCACGTTCTCAGTTGGTTATTTATGCGTCATATAACGTACACTTATTCAGCCTGTTGTTCACTATTCTTTAGTTATTTTAAATTGCCTTTCAAATGTCTATTCTTGGTGTTGGGTTTTATCAAATACATTTCCCCAAAAAATGAGATTTATACTCCAGTGCGACTTATATATGTTTTTTTTCCTTCTCTATTATGCATTTTCGGCCGGTGCGACTTATACTCCGGAGCAATTTATACTCCGAAAAATACGGTATGAATTTTTTTAGCTGTAATTGGAGATTGTTTTTGTGTTTCGAGAGAATCTGGAAATGAGCTTCCTCTACTTGAAAGACCAGCAGCCGCTATTGCTCAAGATCTAGTAACACTTTCAGTACCTTTCTAAGACAAGTTTAGATGCTTCCTGGAGGCTGTCTAATTCCTACCCACTGAGCTCTTCTGTTTGGAGAGAAGCCTCTAAAGAACACCTAAAGGAAATAACATTGATTGATCTGTTTTTAGTGATCACCCTAAAGCATCTTAATCAGGGGGAACCTAAATCCGACCCTAACCCAATGTGGTGCAAATCTGGCCTGCCGAATCGTTTTGTTTGGCCCACAGTAGGATGGTTTAACATATATAATACAGAGTTATACTGACCTTTTATCAAGCTGACAAAGTCATTGCTAGCATATCCATAAGGCAAACTAGTTACCTCCTACGTGAAGATCTCCACTCCCTTATATATGGCAGTATGAGACTAAACTCCTTACTCATGGTCGGTTGTACGCCTAAAATCGCTATGTTTGGCTCATGGCTCCTTGGCACCTTTTCTCTTCGGCCCTTGGAGACAAAAAAATGTGGGCACCCCTCATTTAAAGCATCCATAATAGTCATGCTCAGAAACCAGCACACACTTGAACAAGTAGGGCTGTAACCCTGTAAATTATTCTGACAACATTTACCTGACATGTGTTAATTTGTACTAATCCAACATCATAACATCTGAGTGTGACCACATTTTTTATTTTTTTACTTAACCAAGAAAAAAATCCCATTGAGATTAAAAACCTCTTTTTCAAGGGAGTCCTGGCCAAGAAGCAGCAACAAATTACACATAAAATTACCTTCACATTACACATTAAAATGACAGGATGGACATAAATTAAAGCAGTTACAGATAACTGAGGCTCCTTCAAATGCTCTGTTTAGATTGAAGAGCATTTAAGGATAACACTTCAGTCAGCTTCCAGTCTCTTTGTAACATGTTCCAAGCACAAGGAGCTGCATAGACAAAACCTTTTTTCCTTCGTTAAGTGCGAGCAAAATGGACAGAGAGCAACAGCTGATCGTTGGATCTCAGTGCATAAGAGTTCGTACTTCTCTGTGAAATCAATGCACAAATATATTCGGACAATAGTCCCAGAAGAGCCTTGTAAATAAAAGTGTACCAATGACACTGCCTCCTAGTGGACAGAGAAGGCCATCCCACCCGAGAGTACAAGTCACAGTGGTGTGTCATGGCTCAACAGTTTGTGATGAACCTCAAAGAAGCATGGTAAACACAGTCCACCATCTGAAGACAGGAATGAGTAGCATTCATATAAAAAAAATCACCGTAATCTAGCGCGGATGAAAATGTGGCAGAGACAAGGCGCGTTTTTACACCAAAAGAAAAACATCTGAAAACAAAAAACCCCATTTAAGTTTTAGTTTCTTCACCAGTGGATCAATAAAATTAAAAATGTATAGTGATAATTTTGACATATACAGTTCTTTGGAAATGGCTCCAAAATACTTTCCCAGCTTTTGTAAATGTACAATTCACCTTCTTAGATCTTACACTACCTTACTATAATTATATTATGATAGCACATACAAATATGCATGACAACACTCCTGCAGACATCACATATGGGACGGTTTAGTAAGTGTAAAAAGTTTTAGTTATACAGTAAGACTTACAAACATTGCTTGGAGTTATGAATGGAGAATCAATGTGATTAGTACCGCTATAGATGGCTAGAGGACTGAACGACGCTCCACTTCCACAAACTCATCCAAAAAATTGCTCAATAGCACAAACAATAAAACACACTTTCTTAGTGTTTTTGCTAGTTTTTTGTTTTTTTTAACTATTTTGTTATGGCCATCAGCAAATAATTATCCACAAATTAGCTGTTCCGTTTTATAAGCTGCAGGGATCAAACTGTAGGAAAAAATTGTGGTTTATCATCCGGAATTTACAGTATATAGCTATGCATAAATATTACATCTAAAAATATACTGTAAATGTGTATCTATTAAGGATGTAATTCTCTCTGTGATGCGCAATACATGGGTTACGATGCTATTATTTTTTTAATTATTTTGAACGATTTGATGTGATTCGATTCAGTGTATTAACGATTCGGTACAATTCAATGTAGTGTATAAACGATTCAATAAGATTTGATACGGTGTATAGGGGGATTCGATTCTATGGTTAACATTTGCTGATGGACACATTCTTTTTTAAACCACAAAAGAACATAAGCAGTTCTTCCTGTGCATACGTTCCTCCTTATGTTAGAGGATAAATACTTAGGACCTTGGTACCAAGCGCTCAGACTCCATCTGTCCAAGCTAAGTCTATGAGCATGAACTAAAGTTGAAGTCCAAACGATAGTCATACACACACTAGGTGTGGTGAAATTAACCTCTGCATTCGACCCATCCCCTTGTTCCACCCCCTGGGAGGTGAGGTGAGCAGTGAGCACTGATGAAAACTACTCGAATGAGAGGCCAAACATCTTTTAAAACAACTGATCAGTTGAATGCCATGTGAATAACAAAAACCTGATGAATGAGAGCACCCATAGGCACATTCATCTTCAAATATATATAAAAAACACATTCTGTAAATATGACATACTTATAGAGATTACAATTTTTAAAAACAACATATATCATGAAATATGTTAAATTAAGTAAAAATGCAAAAACTTCAAATATATTTATTTTCCATTTAGTCAAGTCAGGTCAGTGTTGTCACTGATGCCTCCTACAGGTTCTAGCCAATGCTTAGACTGGGAGGGTGGGACTTCCGGGACAAGGCTGGGAAGTGACGTGTGTTGTGGGGGTGAAAGGTAGTTTCAGTGTTGCCGGAAAAGAGAGTGAGACACACAGATTGAGCCCCTTGTACAAGAAATTAGCATTTTGTGAAATAAAGAAAGACAAATTGGGAATATGTCTGTTTCGCCATTACTTGGGATGGTACAGTATTGACTGACGGCACAGCATGGAGATCGTCCACAGTGTTGACGTTACGTATCTTGTGGGTAATTATTTGGTTGTTTTAAAGATAAACTGTCTACTCATTGCTAGACTTGCGCAACACCCGGTCCATGCATCTGTCTTTTCTTGTCTCCAGTTACATAAGTAATGCAACAAGCACGTGACTCTGTTCACTGAGAACCATGGCTCTTGTTTCCTTTTAAAGACACAAACCATCAGCTGATTTTTAGTTTGGCGCGATAACCGGTTTATGTGTCTACATTCGATTAACTTAAGAATTCACAGCTGAATCAGATCAATTGAGGAGGCTGTAACCGAACTGGCCATTTGTTGAACTGGACACATCGATTTATAGCTAGCAACCCTAGTATCTACAGTATGCTTACAGCTTCCCATTTCTTTATAGATATACTGTATACGGTGCAGGGTTTGATTGTTGAGTCTCCTCACCGTTGCTCTTCTGCATGATTAGATATTGAAAAGTTGTGTTCCATAACTTCCGTTGCATAAAATCTACACCACACATACATATATTTAAAAAAGATAATTAAATTGTTCAATTTTATAATTACTGGCTGTTTGCGCTATTGCCATTTGAATCAGTACATGTACATTTACACACTATTCTTGCCTCTATAATGAGCACAGACCTGCAGATGACAGATAAGGCATGCAATATCCGCTTGAAGCCACCTGAGCACTGGCTTTTCTTCCTCACTTTCACTCAACTACCTCTACCTCTATAAAGCTCCTCCCCCACCTTTCACATGAAATTGTTATTTTGTGTCTCCATATTTGGTGTCAATATTAGAAAAAAAATAATGGCTAGAGATCAGCTCTTCACCTAATTTCTGTAGGATCCAACGCCAGAGGTGACAATTAAATGCACTGCACCATGCTTTTTAATGCCTCTAATATTCCATCATACATTTGTTAGTTTTTCACCTATACTCCTATTCAGGGTTGCATGGAAGCCTATAACAGCTGACTATGGGCAGACTACATCCTGCACTGGTCGGCCTTTAGTTGAAGGGCGCATATAGAAAAAACAACCAATCACACACACACATTTAAACTTTGAGTCATTCATTCATTTATCATTCTGAACAATTCTCGAGTCAATCACATGGTACATATAGGTTTGTGCACATATACAGACATTAACATGTAGAGTGGCTGCACAAAGTCAACTATATGTACAATGTCATTCATTATCAGTTCCACTTTCAACATTTGTTTTCTCTTTCTATTTCAAATTGTTGGTGCTGACACATCAACCTTTAAAGAACAAGAAAATAGAGTGGGTATAATTTGGTCCCTTTAACAGACAAAAACTAAGATACAGAATTGCAAAATTCTCCGCATGAACATTATGAGTAGGAGCAGGAAAGGGTTAGATAAATAGCAAGCAATGCAGGAACGTGGAAATAAACGATGAGACAACTAGGCTGAAAAAAGTATGAATTTAGTGATACACTTGACAGAACAAAAGCAACAAGCATCTCAAGTCAAACCCCAAAGTGGAGCAGCGGAAAGAGAAATAACATTAAAACTAGTTTTGCAAATTTGTCTTAGCATTTTCCATCTGCTCAGAGTCTGTGGTATAGAGGCTGAATCCTTACTTTTGTACTGTATTAAAGACCTAGAAATCAGGTACTGCAACAAAAAGAAGACAGGCGGCAGCAGATCATGAGCATACTCCACCCAAGGGAGGTGGGAGGCCAAGGACCAAGGCTCTTCTGGGACTATTGCCTGATTATATTTCTACATTACAGTGAAGAGCCGCCTCCACGTCCTGGTTTACCTGCTCCTTGTGGCCGTTGGTGTGGGGATGATAACCAGATTGAAGGCTTCGGGTTGCTCCCTACGCCTTGCAAAAAGCCTTCCAAACTTGGGATGCGAATTAGGGTCCCCTGTTCGAAACCAGGTCCTGAAGGATAACTTATAGGCTGAAAATGTGTTTCACCAGAAGTTGTGCAGTCTTTAAAGAAGTAGGTAGTTTGGACAGGGGAATTAAGTGAGCCATCTTATAAAACTGGTCGACCACAATGAGTATGGCTGAGTTGCCTCGGGAAACCGGGACAGCGATGTGAAACGATGGTCGTAACGGAATAGGCAGAGCATGAAGGAGACCAGCTGGAGGAGGATGAGAAGCCTTGTCTTTGGCACAGATGGTGCTGGCGTTCACAAAGTCCCTGATGTCTCTTTCCATCGCCAGTGTGCGCCTCACGCCAGGATGATGCAATACTTTGGACATGTGTCTCCACTGCAGGACTTCAGATCTCAGTTCATTCGGTACAAATAGTTTGCCTGCAGGAACGTTGTCAGGCACCTTGGTCTTGAAGGCGGGATCCGACACCCATCTCTCCACCTCCCATTCGAGGGCTCCTATCACTCGAGCCACAGGTATGATGGTCTCCGGAGTGGTTTCCTCGGTGGAAGATCTGAAAACTCTGGAGAGTGCATAGGGCTTGGTGTTGCGGGAGTCAGGTATGTATGTAATAGAGAAGTTAAAGCGAAAAACAGTGACCAACGTACTGGGCGGGAGTTGAGTGTTTGATCAGTCATGATTTATACCAGGTCGTTATGATCTGTGACGACCAGGAATGGTGTGGCAGTCGCCTCCAAACAGTGTCTCCACACCTGTAGCTTAAAAACGGAGGCCATCAGCTCTCTATTCCCCAAATCATAGTTTATTTCAGCCGCTGTCTCGACAAAAACAAAATGACCCCCAATGGAGAGGAAGAGGGACGAATGACACCCGCCGCAAAAGACGAGTCACTTAATGTGGACTATTCCACTCCTGACAATAATGATAGTCTAGCCACAGGTGATGATGCCCCCGGGAGGAGTCTAATGAAACAGTGGTAAGAGCGCTGTGGGGAAGGGACTGAGCATGGTTTTACTAAATAACTATTTGTGGTCGTGATATACGGCTCCTACCCCGACAGATTAATGGTCTTATTAACATGGCTGGTGTGTCGGTCGAGGGAACCGTGCAACACAAAATTGGTGTGGTAAAAGGTGCTTCAATTCAAAATGGTGGTTCTACCCAAATCAGTACTGGGATTATGCAGTTTAAACAATGGGAGACCTAATACAATGGGAGTTGACTGACATTGAAGGATAAAGAGGTGTATTGCTTTATGGTGATTACCCGATAGCTGTAAAGCTAAAGTCTCAGTTTGGTGCGTCACCCTCGCTAAACGGCCATCTAAAGACCGGACATCCTTTAAAGTTGAATTTTAGCAATTTTATGCAAGTCCAAAAAGTTTGAGTCCATGAAGCAATTTTCTGCCCGCCGGTCAATAAATGCAATAACCTCGACACTTCCCCCCCTAACAAAGTCCTTGAAAGTTTAATACAATTTCCAGGACTAGGAGCCTGCGGTTACTCACAAAATCTCTCAGTAGCAGGCTGTTTGTTGGTCTCAGCAGGAGAAGAAGAAACCTGAGGAGCTGGGGGTGGGAGCGCCGTCTCTCTGGGAGGACAAATGGAGCAGTTGGAAATATGATGGTCCGGGCTTCCACAGTAGCAGCAAAGGCATAATCTTCGTAGACGAGCTCACAGCGGTGACTTGTACCCCGAGCTACATTGGTACTTCAGTAGCGTCATGAAGCCAACAAGCAGGATTAATTACATGGGTTGACTCATGCCGCTGTCGATACCGTTTCATCAGGCAAAAAGGGACGGTATAGGTTGTTCTCCTTAGTGTCCTCTCTCAGGTTGTACGGTATTGCTCGTATTCCGACAAGTCATTTATTCCCGGAAGTGAAAACCAGTGGTGGTCAACCAAGCTAAATGGCTGTTGTACAGCAAGCAGTGCACCCACTATCTGAGGCCTATATTTTCCTTCAAAAAGCAGATATGAGTAAAAATCCAACTATGCAACTTTACATAATTAAAAAAAAAAAATTGTCAAGTGATAAAGGATTATTTGCCAGTGCAGTTCCCAAACATCGAACTATCGTGTGCTCCAGACATCATTCTACACGACAAAACCGATGAAAACTTAGAAAAGCTTGCAGGTCTACAACTTATTTGTGTGTAACCGGATCAAGGACTGTAGTATCAAGACTATCTCGGATAACTAATGCATTGTTTTTGCTCGGGTAAGGTTGCATTTTATGATTTAACTTCAGTCTACTGCCATGTTTGTTGCCTGCCCTTGCTGTTGCATGCGCCATGGGAACCATCAGAAAACTACTGCCGCTGAGTGAATGAACTGAAGAGCTTAAGTAGACAGAAGGAAATGAGTATCAGGTGTGAGAGCAGGTGACTCCGCCCCGTGACACAGAAACCAGGCACTGCAACAAAAAGAAGACAGGTGGCAGCACACAGTGATCATGAAAACAGACCTAATATGCAACCACCAACCTATGAGTTCCTGTTTTTGTGTATTTGGGAACTGCAAAAGTCCCAAAAATTTGAAATCAAACTGTGCAGGCATAATGGAGGTATTTATAAAGCAATGTTGCTTCTTACTTCCTCCAAACGAGTCGTTTGGAATTTGCCAAACTTGTGACATTTTCCCAATTTGTGGCATCAGCAGATATCTCTATATGTGGTAGCGATTTACCCGAAGAGCTTTGAGTGAATCCGCCGTTGTAATACAACTTATTTTTCTCTATCCTCTTGTTATGGGGCAGACTGGCTCGTAAGGGCACATGCATTCTTGGCAGTTGCCATTTCTAAGACAAATTAAAGTATAGTTCTAATTTATGTCTATCAGTAGACTCGAAATGAGAGCGCTAAAAACTACAACATGACTGACGGGGAGAAGACTCAGTCAAAGTGGAGGCACAAAAATAATGTTGTCCACAAAACTGCAAATCCTGAAGAGACGGTCAGAAAGCAGCTTGAAGATGGTCTGTAAAACATAATCTATGCAAATTATTGACCACAAAACGACTATTACATGTTATATGGATCACTAGGGAGTGTTTTAAATGTAGAAAAAAATCATAATTTGACTCATTTAAAGGGGAACAACACTTTTTTGAAATTGTGCCTATCATTCACAATCCTTATGTGAGACAAGAACACACATTTTTCTTTTTTAATGCATTCTAACTAAATAAATGCGAGCACAAGTCAGCTAACAATTGAGGTAAAGGATTCACTGTATTCCACCTATACAGTGCTCTGAAAACATCCAAAAACTTCCATCAACGTTTTATATACACGCTCTAGGTGTGTATAATGTAGTAACAAGCACATTCAAAGTAAGATATAATATTGCCCTATTTTGGTCATTTCTATACATACGGCGGCATATTACTTTCACAGACCGATCACAACATTTGCTATTTCCTTCAACAACAATGACTAATTATGGAAGACTTTATGAGAGACAACATCAAATACTTTAAGACAATTGATATCCAGGGTGTACCCCGCCTTCCGCCCGATTGTAGCTGAGATAGGCTCCAGCGCCCCCCGTGATCCCGAAGGGAATAAGCGGTAGAAAAATGGATGGATGGATGGATATGAACCCTATATTTTTAAACCATATCGGGAGGATGAGCTACAGGTTTTAGAAGCATATTGCTAAGTGCTAAACAAGAAATATAAACTACGAACATAATTAAACAACCACTTACTGTACAGTGTCTGCTCTCAGTGGGATACCTACTAATGGGATGTCCTTATATTTCTGTATAGATGAAGAATTAATCATAATCCTCACACAGGTAAAACAAAAATTATACTAGCGTGTTTTGGTGTCTTGCTCGCCATCTCCAAGTCAAAGTTCACCAACTTCTCGGTTTTTGGCCACAACCTTCTACTATCCACAACTAGTGTGTGTGTGACAATCATTGGTACTTTAACTTTAACTTTATACAAGTGAGAGGCATGGTTTATAATCTAGTGACCCTCGGCGTTAGCGCTTTAATAACAATACCGCTAATACTTGGTTAATATTCAGGTCACAACATGCAAATGGAGTATTGTTTGCAGTTTGTGGATGATTTTTAGAGGACTTAATGGGCACAATAGAGTACTCCCATTAGCTGTATTGTTAGCCACCTTGTACTTGCCGTATATTACAAATTAGAATGCATTAAAAAAACAAATCACATGTTCTTCCCTTACACAGAGATTGTAAATCATGGGCAAATTTCCCCTTAAAAAAATGCAGTTCCACTTTAAGAGAAAATCATCTAAAATGTTCACATCAGTTTGTACTTACACATTGTATGTACAGAAAACCTTGCAGATGGTTTGATGACTCAAGCACATATCCAAATTGTGACAATTGCTGACTTGGTGTCAATTTAAGGAGGCTGTCTTTCAAAGTGACATTGATTTGAGAGTTCAGAAGCAGGATGAGTGATGTTTGAGTGGTGTAAACAAAGGATCTGAGGTTCAAAGGTTTGACATTGACAAGATCTCAAGAGCCAGTTTTTCAACAAAAGATTTGCTCTACACAGCAGAATCAAACATTTTATGTGTAAAGCCTGGTATGTTATCCACTTGCCTCTCCCCCTTTTAAAACCTTTCTGCGTTGCCTGAAGTACACACCACAAAAAATCAGACCTCGCGTTGCGGCGACGCGGAAAGTAAAGGCTTTGATTGATCAGCTTTTAGTACATCATTTCCAACATGTATACGACTTGTTCTGAGGGCGTACAGCCCACTTCCGCAAACGTCTTCTGCTTTGGTTTCATATCAACATTTATTATAAAAGTGACCATGACTGTAGTACATTGATTGGTTCCAGCTCCAATAACACTCCTCATCTCTCTTTATTGTCATCCCTGCGACAAAATAAGCCATCAAGCGTTGTGGTTTATACTAAATTGGAGTTTGTGTCCTTCTGAAAACACCAGCCCCAGTGATTCGACAGAGAATTCTACATCATAAGCTCAAAACTTGTGAAGATTATTAAAAGATCAAGACAGCATTGAAGGGAATGGCATAGTAACGCCACATAACATTGCTTGTTATGTTATTTTGATATACATATATATATACAGTATATATATACATATATATACAGTATATGTATGTATATATATATATATATATATATATATATATATATATATATATATATATATATATATATATATATATATATATATATATATATATATATATATATTTATACACACATTTGAATGTCTTCAAAGTGGGGACTTTTTGTCGTGGATGGAACCAATTATTCATGTTTTCATTGTTTCTTATGGGGAAATCTGTTTCACTATATGAATGTAGACGACTCTTCCTTGTCATTGGGTTCTTTCTTGGACCAATCACCACGTGACACCCTTTGGCTGAGGATTTACAAGTCTCTTTTATTTTCCTTGTTCAGCACATAAATAGTTTTCCTTTCTCAGTCCTCTTCCTGTGCTTTTCAGCAGTCTGTGTCTCGTGCGTCCACTCCCTGTCAGACCCTCCTCATGCTCTCCGACGCTGCTAATAAAGAGACAGGTGATTAGATAACTCGTTCCAGCTGAGATATCCACTCACCTGTCATCCGCTTCACAGCCGGCTCCTGCACATGCCCCGCCCTCAGTCGACGCGTGGACCACGCCCCTTCCACATGCCTCCACCGCCAGTCCTAGGCTGGGCAGCCGTCCGGCCGCGCCAACTGCAGACAGAAGGGGATGGCAAAGTTAGGCATGCACAGTACCGGCTCCTCGCAGAGGGCTTTCTTCACCTTCTCAAACGCCTGCTGGCACTGCTCCGTCCACTGGACCAGATCTGGAGCACCCTTTCGGGTGAGGTCAGTCAGGGGACTGGTCAGGTCCGCAAACCGGGGAATGAACCGGCGGTAGTAGCCCGCCAGCCCCAAAAACTGCCTCACCTCTTTTTTTGTCTTGGGGGGTGGACAGGCTGCGATAGCCGCCGTCTTGTCCATCTGCGGCCGCACCCGCCTCCTCCCCAAGTGGTACCCCAGATACTGTACCTCCCTCCGGCCAACTGCGCACTTCGCCGGGTTTGCGGTGAGTCCCGCCCGCCTCAAGGACTTAAGCACCGCCCCCACCCGCCGCACATGTTCCTCCCAGCTGCCACTTTGGATGATGACATCATCCAAATAGGCAGCCGCGTTTTCCGCGTGCGGGCGGAGCACCCGGTCCATGAGACGCTGGAACGTGGCGGGCGCACCGAACAAGCCAAACGGAAGTGTCACGAATTGGTATAAGCCTTCCGGAGTGGAGAAGGCCGTTTTTTCCCGGGCCTCTGGTGATAAGGGAATCTGCCAGTAGCCCTTGGTTAAATCCAGTGTCGTAAAAAAACGAGCAGTGCCTAGCCGATCCAGGAGCTTGTCGACCCGAGGCATTGGGTACACGTCGAACCGTGATATTTCATTCACCTTGCGGTAATCCACACAGAAGTGCACCGACCCATCCTTCTTCCCTACCAGAACGATGGGGCTGCACCACGCACTGTGGGATTCTTCTATTACACCCAATTCCAGCATGGATTTTAATTCTTCCCGAACCACTTTGCGTTTGTGTTCGGGGAGCCTGTATGGCCGAGATCACACCGTAACACCCGGGCTGGTCTCAATATGATACTGAATGAGGCTCGTGCGGCCGGTCCGAGAGGAGAACACATCAGAGAAGCGCCGCTGCAGTTTAGCAACATCCGCTCTCTGCGCTAACGTGAGCTGGTTGTCACAGGGCAGACGAGGGGGCGGGGCTGAGCACGGGATCTCCGGCCCCAATTCCTCCTCCTCCCCCACTACCGTTACCATGGACACAGGCTCCGCCTCCCTCCATGCCTTCAGTAGGTTTAGATGGTAAATTTGTGTGCCTCCGCCCCGGTCCGAGCGCCGAACCTCGTAGTCCACATCACCCACTTGCCGTGTGACCTCAAAAGGACCTTGCCAGCGCGCAAGTAATTTGTAGCTGGAAGTTGGGAGCAATACAAGCACTCTGTCTCCCGGTGAAAATTTTCTTAGCCGAGTCCCCCTGTTATACGTGCGCTGCTGACGTTCCTGGGCACGGAGCAAATTCTCGCGTGACAAGTGCCCCACCGTGTGGAGTTTTGCTCGCATGTCCATGACGTACTGGATTTCATTTTTGCTGGAGCTTGGACCTTCCTCCCAGCTTTCCTTAATTACGTCCAACACTCCGCGCGGCCTCCGGCCGTACAATAGCTCGAAAGGCGTAAAGGCGATAGAGGCCTGGGGTACCTCCCGCATCGCAAACATTAGGGGCTCCAGCCATTTATCCCAATTTGGTTTGTCCTTGTGCGTGAACTTACGGATCATGGTTTTCAGCGTCTTGTTTAACCGCCCCACCAGCCGTCTGTTTGTGGGTGGTATACACTGGTGCGGATCGCTTTAATTCCCAGTAATCCGTATAGTTCCTTTATTGTGCGCGACATAAAGGACGTGCCCTGGTCAGTCAGAATCTCTTTCGGGATTCCGACTCGGGAGATGACCTGAAACAGCGCTTGCGCCACGCTCTTGGCGGAGATAGAGCGCAGGGGCACTGCTTCGGGATAGCGCGTTGCGTAATCCACCAGGACTAACACAAAGCGGTATCCCCGTGTGCTCGATGAAATGGTCCGATGAGGTCCATTCCAACTCTCCCGAATGGGACCTCCATAAGCGGCAATGGGCGCAAGGGCGCCTTCGGGATGGCCGCTGGATTCACCAGCTGGCAGTCCGGGCAGGCAGCGCACCAGCGGCGCACGTCTGCCCGGATGCCCGGCCAATAGAATCGGACCATGACCCGATTGAGTGTTTTGTCGTACCCCATGTGGCCAGCCATGGGATTAAAATGCGCCGCCTGGAAAATCATTTCCCGGCGGTGTTTTGGCACCAATAACTGGGTGGATTCCTCTCCCGTTTGAGTGTCACGGCTCACTCTGTATAACCTATCTCTAATAATTGAAAAGTGGGGGTATACCCGCGCCTTCCCCGGGCGCACCAGCTGACCGTCGATGTAATCTACCTGGTCCCAGGCCGAGCGCAAAGTTTCATCACAGGACTGCTCAAGGGGAAAATCAGGGAGGCTTCCCGCGAAGCCCCCGTCGGCTCCCGCTCGGCAGCGCCGGATGAACCTGCGTCGCCACTGAGAACGGCACGGATACCCCCCTGTCCTACTGTCCGTGATTGCACCCCCACACATTGTGTCACAAGCTGGTGAAACCCCGGCCAATTTGTCCCTAAAGTTATGGGGTGCGTCAGGTGCACGCTTACAGCAACCTTAACACTATTTTTTTGTCCCTTATACCAAATTTATACTGGCACAATAGGGTACGTGTGCACATCCCCATGTATACACCTAATTCGCCCCTGTGTCGCATGCCTCAGCGCCCCGGGTCGAACCAGGTTCTGGTGGATCATGGACTGTTTTCAGCCCGAATCCACCATGGCCCGGTATGTACTCCCTTGTACCCTTACCGGGACACAATACGTCTCCCCTGGATCGGGGGAGGGCGCTGGAGGGCCGGCAACCCGCGTCACCTGTCCCACCTCCATCATGGAGCACTCTCGTCTCACATGACCGGGCCGCCCGCACCTCCAGCACGCCTGCCCTGGTGTTCGAGGTGCCGTCTGCGGGGGAAGCCCCCTCTCAGCAGCGCCGGTATCCTGGAAATAAGGAGCAGAGGAGACATTATATTCCCCCCCCCCCCTTTGATGAGACTGGTGGGTGTGGTGTCTTGGGCCGTGGGAGCATGTGCGAGGTGGTAACCTGCTCGCGGGTCGAGGCCTCTTCTCCCGGGCGGGCCCGTGGCTCTGGGGTCGCTGTCTCCTCGGCGTGAACGAGCCGTCTGCGCGGGGCCGGTGTGGGTCGTTCCGCAGTCTTCGGGGTCGCCTCCTCCCTATGGACCGCCAGGTGGTCCTCTGCCCAGGTCACCGCCGACGTCAGGTCCCGCGGCCGGTGGTACCGGACCCACGCCGAGGACCGTGCCGGTATGGACTCGAGAAACTGCTCCAGCAGAATCCTCTCGAACATGGGGGCGTCCTGTTCTCGCGGTTTCAGCCACCGTGCCGCCGCATCTCGCATCTGGTGGCTGAAGGTGAACTGGCGGTCCTCGGGCCCCAGCCGCATGGCTCGGAATCGGCGTCGGTGGTCCTCTGCAGAGCTGCCGACCCGGTCCAGTATGGCTCGCCGGAGATCTGCAAACTGGACTCTGGCGGCCGCCGGCAGGCTCAGCGCCGCCCGCTGCGCCTACCCCGCCAAGAGCGGCAGCAGCCTTATCCCCCACTCTTCTTCAGGCCAGTCGCATGCCACCGCCGTGGCCTCAAAAATGTCTATGTATGCCTGGGGGTCTTCTGCTTCCGACATGCGCTGCATGGATGTGTGCGCTTTCCCTCCCACCCTACTCATCAGCGCCTGCAGGATGGTGGTTTGTTGCCGGGAGGCCTCCAGCTGCTGCCGACTCGCCGCCGACACTTCCGCCAGCACTCGCCCAAGTGCCTCCAGGAGAGTTGGAGCTGACATTTTTCTCTTTGGTCCAAACCTGGTTGGGCGCCAATTGTGAACGACTCTTCCTTGTCGTTGGGTTCTTTCTTGGACCAATCACCACGTGACACCCTTTGGCTGAGGATTTACAAGTCTCTTTTATTTCTTTGTTCAGCACATAAATAGTTTTCCTTTCTCAGTCCTCTTCCTGTGCTTTTCAGCAGTCTGTGTCTTGTGCGTCCACTCCCCGTCAGACCCCCCTCATGCTCTCCGACGCTGCTAATAAAGAGACAGGTGATTAGATAACTCGTTCCAGCTGAGATATCCACTCACCTGTCATCCGCTTCACAGCCGGCTCCTGCACATTCCCCGCCCACCGGGGACGCGTGGACCACGCCCCTTCCACAATGAACCTTTCGGTTGGCAAGCAATCTTCGAGAACCAATTAAGTTTGTGGATCAAAGTTCCACTGTAAAATTAAAATTTATTTTACAACCGCAAGTTTCAAGCCATGGTATACAATAATTTTTAGTTTTTCCTGAGTGCACGTAAGCGTACTGACTTGACTGTCTTTATTTTGTCAACACAAGTGGATATAATGCTAACTAATTGCTTAAACATGGCGCTGCAGTAATTTTCATTATGGACTGTAGACCATATGTGTTTTACTTTTCGATAACGGTTGTAACATTTTTACATTGCATATATTTTTATCTGAACAAACAACTGATTCTCAGTTACAAATTGCATTGAACAATGTAAAGTGTTGCTTGTAATTAGATTTTGGGGATGCCTTTGTTTAAAAAATATGTCAGTGAATGATGCTGGGTGTGAAAAATGTAAATAATTAGTTTTTGTGAATTAAGTTAAGCTTCTGAATAGTGCACAGTCCATTGTATGGTAAACTCACTTTTGTTCCCATTATCAGTTTTAAGAGCATTCTCTTAATCACAAATAATGTTTGTTTGTGGGTCGAAAATTGTTAGCTGGACACAGAGCAGAAAGCTGCTTACCTGGCCTCATTCTACAATGCAGGTTTTATGTCAAAACATTGGCAACCGATGTCTCCCCTGACATGAACTGCATTAATGAAAATCATACTATTTAAAAAAAAATTTTTTTTAAATACAATTAAAAAAAAAAAAATACAAAAAAAATAAAAAGCAAAATAAGTTGCAGATGGAAAAACATGTTGTTTCTGGACATTTTTATTTCATATATTCATTATATTCACTGTCAAAATCATTTGATATACAGTGCAACCTGGATTCACAAACCAAAACGTTTAGTGAAGCAGAGTTCCCCATAAGAACCAATGTAAATATGAATAATTGGTTGTAGCCTCAACAAAAGTCCCTATTTTAGTAAAAACTGCACACTTTGAAGACACTATATTGTTAGTTAGTTAGTTTCAGTTTATTTCGAACATGCATACAATACCATTACAATGTAATGCATCAAATATTTCCAGTTGTTTCATTACAGTACGTCTAAAAAGGAATAGGAAAAGGCAGAGCTCATTTAATCCTACCCCTTTTTGTTTCATAGCAGCTGTATCCTATTTCGTCGTTCTCTGTAACAGAAAAGTGAATAAATAAATGAGTAAATCAATTATTATACAATAAGTAAGTAAACAAATATTGAATACATAAATAAATATTAGACGTATAAACATATACACAATATTTAAAGTACTCATAAATAAATATAAATAGTTAAGTAATTTACAGTTCACCTAGGAGATCAATGAGATTTTTTTTTTTTTTTTTTTTTAAAGGTTCAAGATATTTATCATAATTGTTCTTCTTTGTACATTGTGAACACTTGTAGTTTGAACAGTTTCTTAAACTGAATCATATTGGTGCTTTGTTTGATTTCCTTGACTAATCCATTAAATAACTTAAATCCCCATACTAATATGCTAATGATCTTAAATGTTTTACGTGCATACAGATGTTTTAAATTAGATTGTCCTCTAAGGTTTTTTTTCTCTTCTTTTGTTGAGAAGAAATGTTGTATATTCTTGGGTAGCAGGTTATACTTTGCTTTGTACATAATTTTAGCTGTTTGCAAATGCACCAAGTCGTTGAATTTGAATATATGTGATTCAATAAATAAAGGGTTTGTATGTTCTTTATATCCAACATTATGTATTATTCTAACTGACCTTTTTTGTAACACCGTTAGTGAATGAAGTGCACATTTGTAGTTATTTCCCCATATTTCTGCACAATAACTCAGATATGGTAACACTAGCGAGCAGTAAAGAATATGAAGTGATTTTTGGTCCAGAACATATTTTGCTTTATTCATTATTGACGTGTTTCTTGCTACTTTATGTTGTATGTTTTTTTACATGAGATTTGCAGTTCATTTTATCATCTATTATTATTTTTTACCCTTTCAATATCTACTCCTTCTATTTGTATTTGGGTTTGACTTTCCCTTCTACTGTTACCAAACAGCATCATTTTCATTTTACTGAGATTCAAAGATTCAAAGTCTGATTTTGCCAAACCATTTATTTATTTTTTTGTTAACTTCTTAAATAAACGTCTTCTGTTAATATTTGTATTAGATTCTGCGTGTTTTCTCCTGAACAAAACACAGTCCTGTCTTGTATCTGAATATATTAAGGTTGTACGGTATACCGGTACAAAAAATGTACCGTGGTACTAAAAAAATAAAGCGGTACTATACTGCTTGAAAAATTATGGCGCATAGTGACATTGCTGGTAAAACGAGCAGATGCACCTGTTAGGCAAAGCACATGCATGTAGTACTTGCAAGCAGAAACAGAGTGGAGACAGAAGAGGGAGAATGGATGCATTTTGGCTTAAAAACGGATGATGAAGTTGAAGTTATAAACACTGAAGCGCCACTCTGCAAGTGGTGCTTTAAAACATAGCTAGCTAGCGGCTAATGTTCATCTGGCAGTGTTTTAGCAACTTCTAAATCACACATCCTCACCACCATTGTGGCAAACTATGTTTCTTACAAGTATCATCCCTGCAGGACGAGGAATAGCTAAATGTGCTTGTGAGATGTCTCTGTCTCGGGTTCCTCTTGGACCACCAGGGAAGGCACAACACTCTCGGATGTGGTTTTTACAATAGTTTTAATTATTTTCTCACACAAGTCTCTCTAGGCTTTCCAGCTCTTGCTGCGGCGTTTTACAATTGTTTCAATTCTTTTCTCCCACCAGTCTCTCTTGGCTTTTCAGCTCTTCTTTCGCACAATGTCTCTCCTTTGGCTTTTCAGCCCTCTCCTCCTGTGCTCGCTCCTGCTTTCCAGCTCCGCTTCCCCCTCATGGGTCTCTGACGCTGCTAATAAAGGAACAGGTGATTAGATAACTCGTTCCAGCTGAGCCATCCACTCACCTGTCTGCTGCTTCATGGCCGACCCCCGCACACACCCCGCCCGCAGGGAACGCGCAAACCATGCCCCTCTCCACAGTGCTTCACTCCACACTGTAGGAGGATAGTATAGCTAACAGCTAATAGCAAGCTGGCGCTCCTGAATGTAAACAAATGCCATGAGTAGATCTACAAAGACTTTGACTATAACGATACCAAGTACAAGAGCTGTATATAGTCGATACTACAATGATTACATCGATATTTTTATTATCACAAAGTCTTTCGTCTTTTTTTATTGTTTATAAACCTAGGAAATATGTCACTGGACACAGGAGAACTGTAATTATAACCAATGTATGACCCTGTAACTACTTTGATGGTATTGGATTGATACAAAAATGTGTAGTATCACCCAAAACTTATGTAAAGTATCAAACAATAGAATAATAAGTGCTTATTACATTTTAACAGAAGTGTAGATAGAATATGTTAAAACAGAAAGTAAGTGGATATTAACAGTGACTGAACAAGTAGTTTAATAATCCATTTGTATACCGTTTGTCCCTCATAATTTTGACAAAATAATAAAATGGGAAATGACAATATGTGATTGCATATGTCAGCAGCCAAATTAGGAGTCTTAGTTTGCTTACTTGTTACTAAAAGACAAGTTGTCTTGTATGTTCACTATTTTATTTAAGGACAAACTTGCAATAAGAAACACATGTTTAATGTACCCTAAGATTTTTTGTTAAAATAAAGCCAATAATGAAATTGTTTGTGGTCCCCTTTATTTACAAAAGTACCGAAATATTTTTGTACCGGTACCAAAATATTGGTATCGGGACAACACAATTGTGGAAATAAACTCGTCAGAAGTGCCGCTAGCCTCGAAGCTCTTTGAAATGGCCGCGCTGATGTGTACAGGATGTAAACAGGATTTGACACAGGGGGCTATCAATGTTTCACTGTACTATCTTACATTACTGTGAATAACTAAAAGACCTATTCACCATCGCCATGGCAGCAACACCATTACCAGTCATAACCTCATGATGTACACTCATTCTAAGAAATCAAATTCTTCTTTTCAGACTGAAGGACGTTTGCCTCCCACCGAAAGCAATCTGCAGCCATGCCATTTGGTACATTACATGTAGCAGTGTAAGAACTAAACAATACATACACCATGATTGCATCTATCGCCTTCTTTTGCATGAACGCTGCAGCTTCAACAATCGTAATTGAAACACAGCTGCCCATACACTGACAGTCTGCTGACATCAGGCAGTAGCTCCTGCCTCCCCATTACTGGTGCCCGTAAACTAGACATTGACATGGTGTCAGGCTGATCTATGGAAAGAACAACGAATGTCAGCGTAATTCAGTGCCCTCCAGCCTTTATTTAATCGTGGTATCCCTTGGCTTGCTAATAGCTTCTTAGATTCGATCCGCCACTGATTGCTGCCAAAGTACAGGTCCAAATAATATGGGTGCATTAGATTAAAACGTGAAACAATGTGCAGTTTTTGGAACACAGCACAAAACTGTGTTGCTATAAGGTTCTAATAATTCCCTTCATCAGCTGCACCCAGAAAGACGGTAGTGAAAAAAAATACGTGGGAGGAAGTGTGAAATGCTGTAAGAGAACATAATGGCTCTACACTGAAAGTGTGGGAGTCCAATTTAATAGTAGAATTTTCTCCAAGCCAACACTCGCATGAGACAGGAACACCCAATGGAGGTCACACATGTCACCACCACCACCACTCAGGGTTGTAAACCTACAAGAAAATGTTTTTCTAGTACTGATGCTCACAAAGCAATGATGAAGGGCTGTCCATTTACAAAAGAAAAATATCATTACTTGCTGCCCACACGGTCAGGTTAATAGAGCATTTTCAATCGTAATGTGTCCATAGGTGGGTAGTAACGCGCTACTTTTACTTTGTTACATTTACTTAAGTAACTTTTTGGATTACTTGTACTTGCCAAAGTAGTTTTAATGCTACATACGTTTTACTTTTACTTGAGTATTTTTGAGACGAAGAAACGCTACTTTTACTCCGTTACATTGAGTTTCATTCCGATTGTTGCATTTATTTATACTTATTTATACCACAATTATTCATTATCTATTCGTCAAGGCTTGCAAAGATGTATCCATTTGACACTGTTTCACCAATTCAACGTAAGCAGTAGTGACATTTAATTCCATTTCACCAATTAAATGGAGCCTGGCAGTCACATGACTCTGTTTCACCAATCCAACGTAAGAAGTAGTGACATTTGAAACTATTTAACCAATCAAACAAGTATAAAGTAGAGCTAAAGCAAGCTTAATTATGTCTGTATTTTTAAAGTATATGATCAAATAGAAACCTAGTTACGTAACAAGTGTCAGAATGTTCCCAAAGAAGACACTTTAATTACGAGACTGTTTGAGAAAACTGCTGAACAAAAACCTCATAAAACACTTGACTAGAATAGCGATTTTTTTTTTGTATTTCTCTGATGATCATACTTACAGAACAAGTGTCATTTTAAACACATTAAAATATTAAAAACAGAATCAAATAGCAGTGGAAAGTTGTATTAATCTGTTAGATCCAGAGCTTGAAGGTTACTAGCGCTAGCTTATTAGCATATACCGTTCTCTTCTTCTACTGTATTTACATTCTAACATAGCTAAACAAGATTAAATTACCACAGTCGCCCCCTAGTGTACGAGAGGCACACTGCATATGGGCAACAGTCACACTACATACAGATAAGCGCATGGAAACTAGAACTTTACATGTTGGTATGCAAAAATAGAAAATACTTATTTGACAAATCAAAACACTTTAGTGCATGGAAATGTACTGTCTGTAAAAAGTGACATGACATCAGACAAGGCAGCACAACTTTCAAACTAGTAAAAATAATATTGATATCATGTGCTGTCATGTGTGTTAGTAGAAATGTCTACATTTCAGCCTACAAGAATTCCACTTCTAACGGCTGGAAATTGTAGATTATTTTTATATTTTACACACACACACACACACACACACACACACACACACACACACACACACACACACACACACACACACACACACACACACACACACACACACACACACACACACACATACATATACCCAGTACAATTGTAGTCCAAGAACCATTTAACAATAGCTACTAAATAAATCAGAAGTTACTCAATACTTGACTAGTACTTACTCTTACTCAAGTAATTATTTTGATGACTACTTTTTATTTTTACGTGAGTCATATTATTCTAAAGTAACAGTACTCGTACTTGAGTATCATTTTTGGGTACTCTACTTACTTTATGTCTAAGGGTAGGTTCACACTTGTCATTTGTTGTCTGGTTACAATAAACTTTAGTCCGTTTGCTGTACTAGTGTGGTAAGTTTGGTCAAGTGTGAACTCTGTCCACTGAACCCAGCACCGGGCCAAACAGGCGTACCAAGACCACCTAAGACAGGGGTGGGCAATTAATTTTTATCGGGGGCCGCATGAGCAACCCGAGCACTGCTGGAGGGCCACGTCGACAATATTTCAATTAAATTTTGCTCAATATTATTTTTGATATATACCGTAAGATAAATAATAATAATAATAATAATGATAATAGTTAATAATAATAATAATACTTTTATTTAACCTAACTTAACTTTATACCAAAAGCACTGCTTTGGAAATCATCTGTACCCCTTTCAGAGATCACATTTAGTTCCCCTTAAACATCCTCATGTTGCACAATGAAATGTAAGCATAGCAAAGTGTGCATTCCTGTAACTTTCTCTAGTAACAGCATTCCATGATTAATATAAATAAATTAACATTAATAATAAATTACAGTAAAATAAGCACACGTATAATTGAGGAGTCATAGTGTAACTTTGTGTGGTGTTTAAATTGTCGGACTTTTTGTGTGGCCATAAACGCACCAGTGGTTTAGTGGTATGCGTGTTGGTGACAGATGACAAGTTGGTTTTGGCCTGGTTTGTACGGCAGAAAATGACTAGTTTTTCGAGATAGAAGTGTTTTACTCATGTTTTTGGTGTGGTTATGGCCGAATATAAACAGTTTTGCTCAATAGAGTGATCGATATAACTCCTAGCGTCAAAGCATCTCGATAGACGTTACAATAATTGAACGGTGTTCAATTAAACGGTGTTAACAAACACCGTTAGGGCCGCTTGTTGTCACTGTCACTCAAAGTTGCAATGCAAAATTACACAGAAAAATGTGTTTATTTTGTTTAGAATTCAGATGGGATTTGATTTGGTGCGCGGCATATATTTGCTGTGCGCATAGGACGCTTGAGCAGTGGGCAATTGCGCAGGCGCGCACCTTAGAGGGAACGTTGCTTGGCAGTCCATGTCTTGTTGAAAACACGGCATTCGTCATCAACTTTTCTCTTTTTAGCGTCTCGGGTGTAAACCGTGCATCACTTGTCGCTGTGCACCTTCACTCACAGGTTACACATGGACATACGCCCATAAATAACACTTTTCAAAATAAAAGCAGCACAGTTGTATTGCGCGCACGACATAGATGTTTTTTAAACTTTATTTTGTCATTTGTGATTGCAACTGTTCACATTCACTCACAATCACGCACGCACATACGTCCACACGGAAGTAATACAAATAACGCTTTTCAAAACAAAAGCAGCACCGTTGTATTGCACACTCGACATAGATACTTTTTTAAATGTATTTTGTAATTTATGATTGGCCTCACACGGGCCGGACAGGGACGCACAAAGGGCCGCAGAATTCCCAGGTCTGATATGACGTCATCGCATGATTTGCTATGATGCATACATTTTTTATGAAGGGACGTGAATATACATTTTAAAAAAAATCTGTTATTATTAAGTAAATTATTAACTTATAGTATTAACGGCAGGTTTATAAATACTCTAGTTGTTCAGTGAGTTTCTCAGTTATTTCAGTTCAGTTGTTAGTGCCATCAGTGTTTGCTTCTTAACTCTATTGGCTGTCAAAGAGTAATGTACTTTAGTTATCAATTATTCTAATTTGTTGTTGAATAATTTTACAATAAGTTTGGAAAATTAACACAAATGGGTTGTAGTTGGTAGCTGGTGTCTGTTTCCAGTCATACAAATTGATGCTACTTAAGATCATTTTGTCTAGGAATTTGCCAGATTCAAAAATGATAATATATGCTAATGGAGTTTAACTGATTTAAAATTTTCTTGATAACATCTTCTTTGTAATTTTCATATTGATTCCATTACAGTAGATGTATTTGATTTGCATTCAGCCTGATAGCGGCAATTGTAACTATTTATTTTTTCAACAAATCACTACCTAATGCCAGACAATATCCATCCTGATGTTAACAGAAAAAAGTCCTGTAATCGTGATCAGGATCTGCAGTCAGGAAAAGTTTCAACATAGTCCAAAAACTCTGAACTCAGGCAGTCGGCTTTTTTATCTTCAATAGGAAGCAATATCCAAAAGCATTTTCTGTGATAAGAGAATATAAAACTGCAAATGTTAGATTTGTCAGTTTGTTGGATTTCATGCTTTTGGATAAATGTGATGGAAGTTGAAAGACTTAGTGGTGTTTACACAAGAAATCCTAGTCATGTCACAGCAATTTTGTAAGGAAAAACCCACTTTTAAAAACTAGTTAAAAAATATATATTGTTCCTGTGTAAATACACAAGTCTTAAGGTTTATAAAACTGAGGATGTACTGTATATACATGTATATGTGAGTTTCAAACATTTATTAATAGGAAAGCGCAGTCCTGTTGTTGGGTGGGTGCTTTTCCAACAAACATCACTCTCAAAACACAAATGTCCCTAGATCTATTCATCTCATCCAATATTTCATCTGTTTTCTGAACAATAACTGATATTCATTATTGCATAAATTAGTCTTTAGTTACATTATATCAAGAGATGCTTACAGTATGTGCCCAGTGGTCAATGTTTCCCCTGCAAAAACCACAAACACACACTATATACTGTTTTTTCTTCAGGAAAGTAAATGTTACAACTGAAGGGGGACTTATATTGATGTTAATCTACATTTAAAACACTGCCCTGTGGTCTAGATCGGTGATTCTCAAACTGTGGTACGCAGGCTCCATCGAGTAGTAAGCCAAAGAATCACTTAATTATATACTCATACACAATGTTACAGTTAAAACTATGTATAATGTTACAGTGGCCAAAAATATTAAATGTACTTAAATAAAATAAAAATAAAACCTCTCCCTTGTTTTTAATGAATATTTAGGCCTACTAAACTACTGTATTTTTCTGTTTGTCATTATGGGGTTACTTGGAGAGCCAACTGTTTTCTGAGCTAGTACTTGGTGAAAAAAGTTTGAGAACCACTGGTCTAGATAATATGTATTAGATATGCTTTGGTGTAAATTCGGAGTTTATCTTTTGAAAATGTACAGTGTTATAATATATCCTAAATCCTAAAGCCGCTATTTTTTTTTCCATACACGGTCGAAAATGTATCTCTGCCAAAAATCCGGACTTATTGTGAAATGACAAATAGGAGACTTATATTGCTAATTTCTGTAACATTGAGGAAGAAATTGTTAGCCATCTTAAAAAATGTCTCCCCAAAAAGTTACATAAAGGATCCCAGAATTTGTTTTATTTAAATGTTTGCCATATAAAGAAATCATATATTGCCAGACTTTTGACAGGTGCACCCAGAACAGCCCTTATCACCCCCACTGTATCCAGTCTTCATTGGCTTCCAGTTAAATTCTGCATTGAGTTAAAAATTTTAGTCCTGACATTCCGTGCGTTGCATGGTGGGGCCCCTCAGTACATCACAAACTTGTTATGCCCTACTTTTCAGGGCGCAGCCTCCGGTCTTCAGGCCAGGGTTTTCTAAAGATCCCGAAAACTCGTTTTAAAACTCATGGAGACCTGGCATTCCAGGTTATAGCCCCCAGACTCTGGAACAACTTGCACCAGTACCTCCGTGAGCTTGACTGTGTTGAAACCTTTAAGGAACATTTGAAAACTTCTCTTTTTAGTAAAGTTTTTAGTTAATCCACCTTTTAACTATCATTTTTAATCCACTTTGTATCCTTTTTATGATGTTGCCCCTGTTGTTTTAAATGTAATTGTTGTTATAGGGGACGGTGTGGCGAAGTTGGGAGAGTGGCCGTGCCAGCAATCTGAGGGTTGCTGGTTCAATCCCCACCTTCTACCATCCTAGTCACGTCCGTTGTGTCCTTGAGCAAGACACTTTACCCTTGCTCCTGATGGGACTGGTTAGCGCCGTGCATGGCAGCTCCCGCCATCAGTGTGTGAATGTGTGTGTGTGAACGGGTGAATGTGGAAAATAGTGTCAAAGCGCTTTGAGTTCCTTAAAAAAGGTACAAAAGCACTATACAAGTACGACCCATTTACCATTCATACTTTACCAATGTTTTGTACAGCGCTTTGTGATTTTATCTGTGAAAAGCGCTTTATAAATACAATGTACTTACTAACTTCATATCAATCATAATATTTAGAAATTTTACAAATTGAGAACAGGATGAGAACATATATGTATGTGTTAGTAATTGCTATGAAGTGGAAAAGAGGTAGGATTAAATAAGCTTTGCTTCTTCCTACTTCTTTTCGGACATGCTGTGAAGAGAAATTAAAACATGTAAAATATGTGATGTAGCATATTGAATTTCTATACATTTTCGAAATAAACATCTACCAGCCAACCAACCAACCAACAAATATTTCAGAGTTCCCCACGAGGAAACCTTACAATGTATTAAATCAATAAATTGCTATAAAATGTATTAGCTTGCAAGTTATTGTGATGTAGAAAAATCCAAGAAACTAAACCGTTTCTAAACTGCTGTATTGAAACAAATAGAGGTTGAAAATATAGGAAAATACATTATATGGCAAAACTCTCCTCACCAATTCTCTGTAAGAAGATGCCACATGAAATTATGCAGGGTTATACATAGAAAGTAAAATACACATGTGGTTGTTCCATACTAATCAAGTATACATTATCACACAAAAGCAGCGTAAGCCTCACATGAAACTTCTTGAGGGGCAATGGATTTAAACAATGTGCAGCCTTTACTAGTAAACAGACCCTCTTAAGTGATGCATTAGGTGTCAGTCATCTCACACTGTAATGGGCCAGGTTATTTTCTGCTCTATGCCAAGTCTGTAAGTGTGCAATCACCCACAAAACGATTTAGCTGAGTTTGCTGCTGACAGACCGTTGCATTTGTAAATGTCTGATATAATTCATATCAGCATAAGAAGGTTTTCACATTCATGTATAGGCTGCTTGTGTATCCATCAGGGAAATGCCAAAAGATGGGGGTTTCACACGAAAAACATGCAATAGAAAGTGCCCTGGAGAGTGAAAGTATGCACGACAGACACAATGAGACCGAAATGTAAGTCAGGGGGGATAGACAATACAGTGGAAGTAAAAGCAAAAGTGAAATGTGTGAAATAGGGTAAACAGAAAGAGGGAAAGAAAGCATGATCCAGAGAAGGATGCAGAGAGCAAAGAAAGCTGATGGAGATGAGGGATTAAGAAAAGTGACAAAGCTATTGAGGGAAAAGATAAAACCCTTTGGATTCAGTGAGTGGAATGACAGGAAATCAGGGGGAGGACAAAGAACAGGATGATGGAGATAGAATAGGGAAGGGGGTTCACGGGGGCTTATAGAGAAAAACACTTTCTGGGAGACTAACGCAAAAGCCGTCAGAATATTGTGGTACTTGCTGAAATGTGTACAAAAGCAAGATGAGGCAACAGCGAGTGTTATAGATGAGTGGATTTAAGTTGATCCACAAGAGTGAGACGGGGATAAAACTAAGTAGTGCAGCAGACAACAAATAAGAAAATGAAGATAAAAAAAGAAAGAAAATGGGCAAAACTATGTTTTTCATTAAGATGATCACTTTTAAAGCTGTGAGTAAACAAGATCCATTATTCTCTGCACGCAACAGCGCTTTCATTCCTCATAATTACTAGATTCTCCTCAGGCATTCCCCACTGCTGTTTTTTTTTTTGACTTTCGTTAAATCTCCCCTGTTTCTGTGACTTGTTCCTTACACTGAGCATAAACCTGCTTGTTTTGTCCGCTTTGGTAATATATTTACGTACTTAATTATAATGGTTGTCCACACATTTTTTTTATTTTTTTTATTACTTTATTTTCCTATGATACTGTACTGAGTCTTTGATTTATTTTGTACAATTTTCCATTTTGTCTATTATTTGTGCACTTTAATTTTTGAAGGTGTTCTTGATTTATGTTATCAATTGATTGACCACAGCTGTGACTATTTAAGCGCATCACTTCCTGTTAAAAAATTGCACACTGACAAAGACCTTGTCGAAACCGGTCTGTGTTTGGTAGCGCTTGTGCAGTTTATATTAAATGATAAATGGGTTATACTTGTATAGCGCTTTTCTACCTTCAAGGTACTCAAAGCGCTTTGACAGTATTTCCGCATTCACCCATTCACACCATACTTGCCAACCTTGAGACCTCCAATATCGGGAGGTGGGGGGGCGTGTTTGGGGCGGGGGCGTGGTTAAGAGGAGAGTATATTTACAGCTAGAATTCACCAAATCAAGTATTTCATATATATATATATATATATATATATATATATATATATATATATATATATATATATATATATATATATATATATATATATATATATACATGTGTATGAAATACTTGACTTTCAGTAAATTCTAGCTATATATATTTATTTTTTATATTTTATTATACATATAAATAAAAGACATACTTGAATTTCAGTGTTCTGCTGGCTATCCAGTAGGTGGCAGTATTGTCCTGTTTAAAAGTGTCACAACATTGCTGTTTACGGCAGACGAACTGCTTTACGGTAGACTAAACGTGACTGCTGTTGTTGTGTGTTGTTACCACGCTGGGAGGACGTTAATGAAACTGCCTAACAATAAACCCACATAAGAAACCAAGAACTCTCTCTCCTTGTTGTGCACTCTACTCTCTAAAAGCCGTAGATGTTATGACGTCATTGGGCAGGCAAGCTGCTGGGAAAGCGGACGTGAGAACGGCTGTCCCCACTCAGGTCCGCATTGAGCTGGAGGGGGCGTGGCCTCCAGCTCCGGCTGAATACCGGGAGTTTGTCGGGAGAAAATCTCTGCCGGGAGGTTGTCAGGAGAGGCGCTGAATAACGGGATTCTCCCGCTAAAAACGGGAGGGTTGGCAAGTATGATTCACACACACATTCACACACTGATGGCGGTAGCTGCTATGCAAGGCGCTCACCAGCAGCCATCAGGAGCAAGGGTGAAGTGTCTTGCCCAAGGACACAACGGACGTGACTAGGATGGTAGAAGGTGGGGATTGAACCCCAGTAACCAGCAACCCTCCGATTGCTGGCAACTTCGCCACGCCGCCCCATATTACAATTATAAGAAGGACACAAGTGTTTCTGGCCTTGCTTTTTCTTAAAGAACACTTTTTGCCGTGCACCTCTTTATTTTTTAAAGTTTTTTGGAGAGTGCGTTTTTTTCCTGTATTCTAAACTTAATATTTTTCCCATGATGTCTGTTTACAACTGCACCTATGTACCCACGACACTTTGTGAGTCAATTATTACTAATGCAAAAAACTAAAGACATACCCGAAATGAAAGCATGCAAAGATTTGCTCTAACAACAGTTTTAAACACAAGATAAACTGTTTAATATCAAAGGTAGGAATAGGTACCCAGTTCTCTACATTTACAGGCACCGACCAGATTTTGTTGCTACTACTGGGTAACGATTTATGTACAATCAAGCAGTACCATATTTCGATACCTTTGTTGCTCGTGAGGTCACGTCCGGTTGCAAACTAAACACAGACTCGAAACAATTGCCGAATAAACAATCACTCAAGTAGCACTCAGAACAGACTATCAAACTGCCTGTAATGTTGAAAATTTTAATGCCAACAGAACAAGTTTGCCTGATAAAAAACACTCAAACCTGAAGTAAGGCTTCACATTTAGAAAATGCGCAATCTTGATGCTAATTTAATCAATCAATCAATCAATGTTTATTTATATAGCCCTAAATCACAAGTGTCTCAAAGGGCTGTACAAGCCACAACGACATCCTCGGTACAGAGCCCACATACGGGCAAGGAAAAACTCACCCCAGTGGGACGTCGGTGAATGACTATGAGAAACCTTGGAGAGGACCGCATATGTGGGTATTTACTTTGGCTTTGCCATATACATGCTACTAATAAGCATTAGCAATGTTACATGGTGATTTTACCATCTCCAAAGATGCATGTTACAATAAAACAGCCGGTGTGTAATAAGTACATTACTTACAGTATAAACACTTTGTAGGGGGCAACATAAAACCTGTGCTGTATGCTTAGGTTTTCACTAGTAGCACCGGTGCTACTGAATGAAAAAAAATTGTAGCACAGAACATGTTTTGTAGCACAGAAAAAATTTAGTAGCAATATGAAATGTCTTAAATATCACAATTTCAATATTAACACTCAAACAAGGTACACATGTGACATCATACATTTGAATACAATGCCGCTATAAGGCCTACTGTAACACTCAATTAAAAACAGAACATCCCTTAACTGTGCTATTACAGTCGCTAACACGAGTGTAGAGCTGAGTGATATGGATCAAAACTCATATCCCGATTTAGTTTGGCCCATAAACTAACCCATAAATGGAAATGTTTGTTGACGTAACTAAATATCTCCACCATGCTTTGATTGTCAATTGTTGGGACTGACGGGAATCCCAAATACACAAAAACAGGAACCAACAAGTAAGAAAAGTAGGTTTTGCATAATAGGATCCCAACTTAAGGAGATAAGAAAAAACAAAAAGCCTTTTATGATAAAAGAAAAGTAAAATATAATGTCCAATTTTCTTTAAAAAAAATAATTTAGCTATGCTCAATTCTTCAGCTAACAAACACACAAAAGAACAAAATGTGAAATAAAGTGCCCTGGTTTAAGAGGACACGTTCAAATGTCAGCAGCTACATTAAAATAATTGACCTTCAACAATGTTTTTTTTTTTAAGGAAAATTATATTATTATAGAACATACACACAAAGATGTTAACCAGGAACACCTACCTGCCAACTGCTTCATGATGCTGTGTTCTGAAAA